>NC_068290.1:25565062-25567562 GCF_025860055.1 Xyrauchen texanus
AACCCTAACCCCAACTGACCGTGACCCTAACCCCAACTGACCCTTTTCATAACCCTAACCCCAACTGACCCTGACCCTAACCCCAACTGACCCTTTTCATAACCCTAACCCCAACTGACCATGACCCTAACCCCAACTGACCCTTTTTATAACCCTAACCCCAACTGACCGTGACCCTAACCCCAACTGACCCTTTTCATAACCCTAACCCCAACTGAACGTGACCCTAACCCCAACTGACCCTTTTCATAACCCTAACCCCAACTGAACGTGACCCTAATCCCAACTGACCCTTTTCATAACCCTAACCCCAACTGACCGTGACCCTAACCCCAACTGACCCTTTTTATAACCCTAACCCCAACTGAACGTGACCCTAATCCCAACTGACCCTTTTTATAACCCTAACCCCAACTGACCGTGACCCTAACCCCAACTGACCCTTTTCATAACCCTAACCCCAACTGAACGTGACCCTAATCCCAACTGACCCTTTTCATAACCCTAACCCCAACTGAACGTGACCCTAATCCCAACTGACCCTTTTCATAACCCTAACCCCAACTGAACGTGACCCTAATCCCAACTGACCCTTTTCATAACCCTAACCCCAACTGAACGTGACCCTAACCCCAACTGACCCTTTTCATAACCCTAACCCCAACTGAACGTGACCCTAACCCCAACTGACCCTTTTCATAACCCTAACCCCAACTGACCGTGACCCTAACCCCAACTGACCCTTTTCATAACCCTAACCCCAACTGACCATGACCCTAACCCCAACTGACCCTTTTCATAACCCTAACCCCAACTGACCATGACCCTAACCCCAACTGACCCTTTTTATAACCCTAACCCCAACTGACCCTTTTCATAACCCTAACCCCAACTGACCATGACCCTAACCCCAACTGACCCTTTTCATAACCCTAACCCCAACTGACCATGACCCTAACCCCAACTGACCCTTTTCATAACCCTAACCCCAACTGACCATGACCCTAACCCCAACTGACCCTTTTTATAACCCTAACCCCAACTGACCGTGACCCTAACCCCAACTGACCCTTTTCATAACCCTAACCCCAACTGACCATGACCCTAACCCCAACTGACCCTTTTCATAACCCTAACCCCAACTGACCGTGACCCTAACCCCAACTGACCCTTTTCATAACCCTAACCCCAACTGAACGTGACCCTAATCCCAACTGACCCTTTTCATAACCCTAACCCCAACTGACCATGACCCTAACCCCAACTGACCCTTTTTATAACCCTAACCCCAACTGACCGTGACCCTAACCCCAACTGACCCTTTTCATAACCCTAACCCCAACTGAACGTGACCCTAATCCCAACTGACCCTTTTCATAACCCTAACCCCAACTGACCGTGACCCTAATCCCAACTGACCCTTTTCATAACCCTAACCCCAACTGAACGTGACCCTAATCCCAACTGACCCTTTTCATAACCCTAACCCCAACTGAACGTGACCCTAACCCCAACTGACCCTTTTCATAACCCTAACCCCAACTGAACGTGACCCTAACCCCAACTGACCCTTTTCATAACCCTAACCCCAACTGACCGTGACCCTAACCCCAACTGACCCTTTTCATAACCCTAACCCAAACTGAACGTGACCCTAATCCCAACTGACCCTTTTCATAACCCTAACCCCAACTGACCGTGACCCTAACCCCAACTGACCCTTTTTATAACCCTAACCCCAACTGAACGTGACCCTAATCCCAACTGACCCTTTTCGTAACCCTAACCCCAACTGAACGTGACCCTAATCCCAACTGACCCTTTTCATAACCCTAACCCCAACTGACCGTGACCCTAACCCCAACTGACCCTTTTCATAACCCTAACCCCAACTGAACGTGACCCTAACCCCAACTGACCCTTTTCATAACCCTAACCCCAACTGACCGTGACCCTAACCCCAACTGACCCTTTTCATAACCCTAACCCCAACTGAACGTGACCCTAACCCCAACTGACCCTTTTTATAACCCTAACCCCAACTGAACGTGACCCTAACCCCAACTGACCCTTTTCATAACCCTAACCCCAACTGAACGTGACCCTAATCCCAACTGACCCTTTTCATAACCCTAACCCCAACTGACCCTTTTCATAACCCTAACCCCAACTGACCCTAACCTCAACTGAACCTGTCCATAACCCTAACCCCAACTGACCCTTTTCATAACCCTAACCCCAACTGACCGCGACCCTAACCTCAACTGAACCTGTCCATAACCCTAACCTCAACTGACCCTTTTCATAACCCTAACCTCAACTGACCGCGACCCTAACCTCAACTGAACCTGTCCATAACCCTAACCTCAACTGACCCCAACTGACCCTTTTCATAACCCTAACCTCAACTGACCCTTTTCATAACCCTAACCCCAACTGTCAGAAATCTCTTCCGTTTTGATGCCAGCTTGACTCGGCAGCTTTAGTGAGATGTTTCTCT
>NC_068290.1:25572562-25579400 GCF_025860055.1 Xyrauchen texanus
CAATATATAATGATGAAATAATAATACATAGTTATCTTTAAATATTCAAAAAATAAAAACAATATATATATATATATATATATATATATATATATATATATATATATATATATCTGTAATAGGGCTGTTGATTTAATGCGTTAATAACGTGCGATTTAATTAAAAAAAAAATTACGCATTTAATCGCAATGCTTTCCTGAGAGATGCTTGTAATACCGCCTGTTTCCTCCAGGGGGCAGTAAGTGACACTTCAGCTGTTTGAGCAACACACAGTTTATACAGTGAACAAACACTTCAGCAGAACAACACAAACATGTGTTACATTCTTGTGTTCAAACACTTGATGAGCACAAATCTGAACTAAGAGATCTCAAGATGATAAAGATTGAGTATTAAACTATATTTAACTCGACACAGTGACATAAATATTTTACTTTTATTATGCAACTTACCAAATAACATAGTATCACTGTTGTACTTTATGTAAGTGTCTGAATGGATTAATCAAGTGAAGTACAGAAACAATGTATGTAATGAGCGTTTCTGCCGTTAACTTGAGCGTAATTTTCCTCTACGACAATATTCAGAGAGGAAGTTGATCAATGTGCTTTGTGTCGAGCTATAGTATATACTACAGTACAGATCCTTCAGTCTACTACAGTATTTATTCAGTGGCTCCAGCGGCTCAATTGCACCCGTCACACGTCCTACACAAATGTGATTTTCCGCAGTGCACAACACGAGCTCACACAAACTCTGTTCTGTGCACCAGTCGTACCACTATTTTTGGTGCAAGTAACTTCATTTGCTGTCAGTTAACGTCTCTGTGACCCATAAAACTATTCTGAACTGTTCTAGTTCTTTTAGATATCCCAGGACTCTGGGATTTTAGAGGTGCGATCGGCTCATGTCTGGGATCTTCTTACACTTTAGTGAGTGTCAGTACATGTGCAGCGTCAGGTTACAGGGTCAGACGGGACTGAAGCCTGGAAACACGACAAGCAAAGCAAAGATCTCTGTTATGCAACTTCAACTCTGTTTCGTTTCTTTCTCTGATGGCAATCAGTCATTTAATTAGTCTTGTGGCATCTCTGTCCTGTGCTGTTGTGTAGGAAGTTTGAGCACTGATTTGTCATTTATTTATAATATTTCTCCATTATGTTTTTGAAGTATTCTTCCTTTGATTATTTAAAGGGTTACTTGGACAAAAATGACAGCATGTCTGACTGACTGACTGAGTGACTGACTGACTGAGTGACTGACTGACTGAGTGACTGAGTGAGTGAGTGAGTGACTGACTGAGTGAGTGACTGACTGAGTGAGTGACTGACTGAGTGAGTGACTGAGTGAGTGACTGAGTGAGTGAGTGACTGAGTGAGTGACTGAGTGAGTGACTGAGTGAGTGACTGAGTGAGTGACTGAGTGAGTGACTGACTGAGTGAGTGACTGAGTGAGTGACTGAGTGACTGACTGAGTGAGTGAGTGACTGAGTGAGTGACTGAGTGACTGACTGAGTGAGTGAGTGACTGAGTGACTGACTGAGTGAGTGACTGAGTGAGTGACTGAGTGAGTGACTGAGTGAGTGACTGACTGAGTGAGTGACTGAGTGAGTGACTGAGTGAGTGAGTGACTGAGTGACTGACTGAGTGAGTGAGTGACTGAGTGAGTGACTGAGTGAGTGACTGAGTGAGTGACTGACTGAGTGAGTGACTGAGTGAGTGACTGAGTGACTGACTGAGTGAGTGACTGAGTGACTGACTGACTGAGTGAGTGACTGAGTGACTGACTGAGTGAGTGAGTGACTGAGTGAGTGACTGAGTGAGTGACTGACTGAGTGACTGACTGAGTGAGTGACTGAGTGAGTGACTGAGTGACTGACTGAGTGAGTGACTGAGTGAGTGACTGACTGACTGAGTGACTGACTGACTGAGTGACTGAGTGAGTGAGTGACTGACTGAGTGACTGACTGACTGAGTGAGTGACTGAGTGAGTGAGTGACTGAGTGAGTGACTGAGTGAGTGACTGAGTGAGTGACTGAGTGAGTGACTGACTGACTGAGTGACTGACTGAGTGAGTGACTGAGTGAGTCAGTGACTGAGTGAGTCAGTGACTGAGTGAGTGAGTGACTGAGTGAGTGAGTGACTGAGTGACTGAGTGAGTGACTGAGTGAGTGACTGAGTGAGTGACTGAGTGAGTGACTGAGTGAGTGACTGACTGAGTGAGTGACTGACTGAGTGAGTGACTGAGTGAGTGACTGAGTGAGTGACTGAGTGAGTGAGTGACTGACTGAGTGAGTGACTGACTGAGTGAGTGACTGACTGAGTGAGTGACTGACTGAGTGAGTGAGTGACTGACTGACTGACTGAGTGAGTGAGTGAGTGAGTGAGTGACTGAGTGAGTGAGTGACTGAGTGAGTGACTGAGTGAGTGACTGAGTGAGTGACTGAGTGAGTGAGTGAGTGAGTGACTGACTGAGTGACTGACTGAGTGAGTGAGTGACTGACTGAGTGAGTGAGTGACTGACTGACTGAGTGAGTGAGTGAGTGAGTGAGTGAGTGAGTGAGTGAGTGACTGAGTGAGTGAGTGACTGACTGACTGACTGAGTGACTGACTGACTGACTGAGTGAGTGACTGAGTGAGTGAGTGACTGACTGAGTGACTGACTGAGTGACTGACTGAGTGAGTGAGTGAGTGAGTGAGTGAGTGAGTGAGTGAGTGACTGAGTGACTGACTGACTGAGTGAGTGACTGACTGACTGAGTGAGTGAGTGACTGAGTGAGTGACTGACTGAGTGAGTGAGTGAGTGAGTGACTGACTGACTGACTGAGTGAGTGACTGACTGAGTGAGTGACTGACTGAGTGACTGAGTGAGTGACTGAGTGAGTGACTGAGTGAGTGAGTGACTGACTGACTGAGTGACTGACTGAGTGAGTGACTGAGTGACTGACTGACTGAGTGAGTGACTGAGTGAGTTACTGAGTGAGTGACTGAGTGAGTGACTGACTGAGTGAGTGACTGAGTGAGTGACTGACTGAGTGAGTGACTGAGTGAGTGACTGACTGAGTGAGTGAGTGACTGACTGAGTGAGTGACTGACTGACTGAGTGAGTGACTGAGTGAGTGAGTGAGTGACTGAGTGAGTGAATGAGTGAATGACTGACTGAGTGACTGAGTGCGTGACTGAGTGAGTGCGTGACTGAGTGAGTGCGTGACTGAATGAGTGGGTGTGCGTGAGTGTGTGCGTGACTGAATGAGTGGGTGTGCGTGAGTGTGTGCGTGCGTGCGTGAGCGAAGGAATGAGAGTGAGTGAATGAATGAACAAACTAAAGAATAGTGTGAGTAAATGAATAAATGACTGTATATTGTAATGCAATATTGATATTTTATGTTAGTATGTTTACAGGTTTCTGTGGAGATGTTCTAGGTTCATGTGAACAGGAAGCCGTTATACTGTCATTGAAACTCAAAGAGTGCTGGTTGATGACAGAGTGAACTTGCCAAATCTGCAACATGAGCATTCTTCTGCTCTTAGTCTGAACAGTATGTGCACCGTTGAGTTCAGTGAGTGTGTGACCTTACACTGTGTCTAACATTCCCTGTGTGCGTGCGTGCGGAACAGACCTGTGCAGGAGTCTCATGCCTGCCTTTGCCCACCTCCGAGTGCCCACCTGATTCATTACTGACAAGCAGCTACACCCCTCCTGCAGACTGCTGCCCAACGTTACACACTCAGTGCACATGTGCCTGGTGCCCGCCGCCTCAAGTCTGAAGCAGCGGGCACAGAGTCGTGCTGGTAAGAGAGGGCACTGGAGCACCCGGAGACTTCTGCCACACTTACACCTGCCAGAGACAGGTTCTCTCTCAAGACACCCAGAGAGAACAACGGAAGCACCAAAAGAGCAATAGAGCGCCAATAACCTCTCCAAGAAATAATTAATGTTTTATTGAACATTAAAACAGAATAACTGAAAACTATGAATGCAAAAATAAAAATAAATATATAAAAATGCTTAAACTAGTTCAAAATGAAACTACATTTTCAAAAAACATGCATTGAGCGCCCTCTTGTGCACAGTCTGTGTATGTGCGCTCTGGTTGTGGGCCACACGTGGGAATCTGACACTCTCTAGAGATCCATTACGAGCGATCTGACGCATCTATTATATAATTGATCATGTTACAGTGAATCGCTCCCAGAGAACAGCTTTGCTATAGCGAGCCATATTCGCGCTAGCCTTCGTTAGCTTTCATGACGCTCTTTGAGGAATATCGCTCGATTTCCTCAACATGATCTCGAGTGAGGGCTTGTTTGATTCAGGATCGCCGGCTCTAAGTTGTGATAGGTCATTTTCTATATGATGTTTATTTTTCATGAAGTAATAAACCAAAATGTGACGGAAAAGGTGTTTATCGTTTTGCTCGTCGTTCCTATTTATCAGCATATTTAAAAGCAGCGTTTTAGAATTGGTCAGATCAGCTAGATTCATTGTAAAGAGGAGTCTCTAAGACTCTATTTGTGCAGATCGAGCTAGTGGTTGTTAAGTAATACCGTTAAAAAAATGAGTGAACAGCGCCCCCTAGAGCATCCGGTAACGAACTACGATCTCATGAAGCATTTTTGAATGACGTAATCAAATTGAAAATATTGTAAAAATATAAAACTATTGATTTAGAATTGTTGGTTATATATATATATATATATATATATATATATATATATATATATATATATATATATATACACAATATATTTTAATTTAATTGCTAAATACTCAGATATATACAAATATATCAGTAGTTTGAGAGTGTAGGGAGAGTGACTCATTCACAGTGTATTATGGCAGTGGGTGGAGCTACGGAGCTCTTTTGATGCAGTTCTCTGATTGGTGGAGCTCTCGTAAGGATTATGGGTAGTGTAGTTCTTCACCAGGAATTAAGATAATGCAAACTGATGCTTTAACAGAAGCATATAGCATTGATTAACAACCTCACAGCTCACAGTAGGTGTGTCTTTAAAGGTTTATACTGTTACTATATAATTCACTCAAATACGTCAAATATGGCTTTAATTTATGCAACCTTTCTTGCCGAAGTGGTTTTGAAACACTGTTAGTTTCATTAAACACTCGTCTCTCGTTGCACATGAGAGCAGCGACAGACAGGATGTGATGAGGTGTGAGAAATGGGCGGAGTCAGTGAGACGGGGCCTCTGTGTTTATTCTGCGCTAGCAGCAAGTATTTAGTTTTAACAACAATCTTAATTCCCGCTGTGGCCTCTCGGCTCGTCCGTCAATGTGTGCTGCCGCCCGGAACTAATCGATTTACAGAGAGACGCGATGAGCACAAGAAAACTGCTTCTGCACCACTGTGAAGTAAAACAGAGCAGGATAGGAAAGGGTCAACATGTCACTCATGGGAATGTGTGTGTGTGTGTGTGTGTGTGTGTGTGTGTGTGTGTGTGTCTTGAGCCTTATTAGGATGCTGCGAGACAAGTGTGTTCCTGTATCTCAGCCGGAAGAGAGCAGCTCAACACCAGAGTCAGGGGTTCGATTCCGAGGGAAAATGCTTCATGATTGATGTTATGATGTTAAAGTGCTTTTAATGAGCAGGACGGTCGAGTGATGAAGCTGTTGCACTTCCATGTTCTGGAGGGTTCAAAGCCCACTCCTGGTCGTAGACTGACCGGTTCGTCACACATTTAGTTACTGATTTAGAAATATGAATATGAAAGTGACAGGAATGTGACGCTGCAGTTTATTTTGTTGTCGTAATACCACCGTTTGAATGATTATCAAAGGAATCACAAAGTGAAATGTGATCTCCGTGAGATAATAAAGACAAACGTCTCATGTCATCCATCATCACTGCTGCTGTAAGCACCAAATAGCGACAAACTCTATATCGACTCTTTCCTTCGGTTGTTTTCATTAAAATGTTTTCTCAAGAGCGAGAACCACATTATAGTGACCACGAGGAGGTTACCCCATGTGTCTCTACCCTCCCTAGCAACCGGGCCAATTTGGTTGCTAAGGAGACCTGACTGGAGTCACTCACCACACGTCCCACCGAGAGCGAGAACCACATTATAGCGACCACCAGGAGGTTACACCATGTGACTCTACCCTCCCTAGCAACCGGGCCAATTTGGTTGCTAAGGAGACCTGACTGGAGTCACTCACCACACGCCCCACCGAGAGCGAGAACCACATTATAGCGACCACCAGGAGGTTACACCATGTGACTCTACCCTCCCTAGCAACCGGGCCAATTTGGTTGCTAAGGAGACCTGACTGGAGTCACTCACCACACGTCCCACCGAGAGCGAGAACCACATTATAGCGACAACGAGGAGGTTACCCCATGTGTCTCTACCCTCCCTAGCAACCGGGCCAATTTGGTTGCTAAGGAGACCTGACTGGAGTCACTCACCACACGTCCCACCGAGAGCGAGAACCACATTATAGCGACCACCAGGAGGTTACACCATGTGACTCTACCCTCCCTAGCAACCGGGCCAATTTGGTTGCTAAGGAGACCTGACTGGAGTCACTCACCACACGCCCCACCGAGAGCGAGAACCACATTATAGCGACAACGAGGAGGTTACCCCATGTGACTCTACCCTCCCTAGCAACCGGGCCAATTTGGTTGCTAAGGAGACCTGACTGGAGTCACTCACCACACGTCCCACCGAGAGTGAGAACCACTTTATAGCGACCACCAGGAGGTTACACCATGTGACTCTACCCTCCCTAGCAACCGGGCCAATTTGGTTGCTAAGGAGACCTGACTGGAGTCACTCACCACACGCCCCACCGAGAGCGAGAACCACATTATAGC